>NC_134485.1:285234764-285254764 GCF_040206685.1 Ascaphus truei
GCGCTCTCTGTCTCTCTCTGTCTCGCGCGCTCTCTCTCTGTCTCTCTCTCTGTCTCACGCGCGCTCTCTCTCTGTCTCTCTCTCTGTCTTGCACCTCTCTTTCTCTGTCTGTCTCTCTCTCTGTCTCGCGCGCACTCTCTGTCTCACACTCTGGATCTGGATATCTTATTTACCCTATATAACTTAACTGTCCTATACCTACACCGAAATACAAAGATAAACAAACAAAGAGGAAAGGGAAGGTGCAGAACTGCAAGGCCGCCGATCATGGACCTTGCCTCCCATGCTGCTTTGTGGATGGCCTATGAACAGCCATCACATGGAACAGGTTTGTATCAAAACTTTTTAAATGTGGCCTTAGAAGACTGAAGATAGTTGTGTTTAACTTAGCTATCCTGAAGTTGACCCTGTATGTGTGGTATTTGCAGCAAACCACCTGAGTTTGTTTTGGCAGAAGTCCTGTGCAGGTTTTCCATGGAGGCTCACCAGCACTAGTATGACTGCCAATGGAAACCCTCCAGCCCTTTGCTACTCGCAATGACAGTGGAGCCACTTATTCTTTACTGCAATCCCCACAACTCTGTGACCCTGTAATATTATTATTGTATATGGTCATCACTACTATCTCAAGGTACTTTAGTGTGTATATATGAAACCCGGGTCGCCCTGGTCCCCTTTACCTGCTGCGGTAGCGGGTTCGTCCGTCTGGTGCCGGGAATGTTGCGGGGGCGCACGGGGCCGGTGCAGGGTGCGCGCACCTCCGGTGGCTACCAGGCGCAAATAGAAGGATTGCGCATGGGCAGTCAGGAGATAGTAGCGGCCATTACTCCTGAAGGGCTCCATGGGGACTACAGGCCCCATAATGCACAGGGGCTGCAGCACCACATGGTGAATCTAGCCAAT
The DNA here is from genome assembly GCF_040206685.1 of Ascaphus truei. Lineage (NCBI taxonomy): Eukaryota > Metazoa > Chordata > Amphibia > Anura > Ascaphidae > Ascaphus > Ascaphus truei. The sequence continues at coordinate 285,235,668 of NC_134485.1, forward strand.
AGGGCTGCTGGATTACCGGAGCAGGAGAAAGGATACATTTGGCGTGCCAGGGACCATGCCAGTCAAAAGAGGGAACTCTGAGGAGAAGATAGTGTCCAGGGAGCAGTGCTCCCCTGGACTAGGCCAGATCTCCCCCCTTAGGCCCGACTCACTGTAGCTTGTGGCTGCTATAGGGAAAGCCCATAGTCAGTGACCTTTCCCCAGTAGCTGCCTATAGTCGGGTACAGCACCAGTGAGACGCCACGCGTGACTGCGGCCTGTGGTCTGGGACCAGCTACGTGGTAAAGATGTTAAGGTGATATTATCCACGCCGGAATTCACCTCACATGGAGGACGCCATCGTGGACGACAACGCTTGATCAGACGGATCCTGTTTGTTATTCTCCAATACCCGGGTGCTCGAGCTCCGGGCAGGTACCTAACCAAGTGCACCACCACTCCATGGGATAGTGCTATCTCCAACACTTTTGGTGGGCCTTGACGTTGGGAAAGGGAAATCAGGGAATTGGTGCTTGCACCCAATGTACTCTGGGGACACTTACTGTTGGTATCAGGTTGGGGTCTATTTTACTGTGTGGTACAGGGTAACAATATTATTGTGTTCAGTAAAGGTTGTTAGCATATATTTGTGTGCATGTATTATTAGTATTGTTCTTGCCATGATCCATCCTCCAAGTCGGAATCCCTTGCAGGTGGAGGCGCTGTCACCATAAGAATCAGGTACACCCCAGGATCCCAGCAGTGGAGGTTCAGGCCTTCTGTGAGCCAAAGATAATGCACCACACACACCTTAGTCGCCATGTCTTCCATAGGGGGGGGGGAAAGTTCGCTACATTTGGAGGCGCTGCTGAGATCTCAGATCAGGGGGCCCTACTCAGCAGTCAAATTAGTTGGCCCAAAATCCACTGCTTGTTCTCCCCATCCAAGCAACAGGTCCGCGACTGGGCCTTGGAGCTCAACGAGTCGCCCCGCACACGGTAGTGGTGGGGGAGTTGCCATTTGACACCACCCCTCAAGAAGTCATGAACCAACTTAGGCCCCTCCCGGGTCTTGCCAACGTCCAACAGATAGGTCAGAAGTAGGACCCTACTTTCTGCTGGCACATCCTCATCCTGGCAACCCATCACGAGGTACGTGAGGATGATACTTCTAGGGCCTTACACTTTCCGGGAGCTCTACCCGGTCATATTTCCTAAATTGTCCCTGCCAGTGGCAATTTCCAGCCTTAGGGTGGGGGAAAGTGCGCTACATATATATGGAGGTATAGTTCTTCCCCCATTCATTCTCTCTTGCTTTCTTACTTACCCTCACTTTATTCCGGTCTCTCTTCCCTTTTACGGTCTAATTATTTATGTAATGTCTACCTAACTATTTATTTATGTGTGTCCTTATGACTATCTATATATTATTTTATGTATATCTATTCATTTTTCCTCCTCCATGCTTGTGTATCTATTTCTCTTTTTTCCTCTCTGCTTATCTATACATGCAACTTTTTATATGCCCTATGTCTATTATCTATTTATAACCATAGTTGTATCACTTTATCTATATATTTTTCCATAGACAGTATCTATCTATATTCCTAACTATTGCACTGGTATAGCTTAATATCTATACATATAAATTCTTATATTTTTCTTCAATTTACTCATATCCTCCCATTTCCTTCTCTATTCTTACCTGCGCTATATTTTCATAGATTTTGGCCTCACTCTTTCCAACTAGTATAAAGGACTGCTAAGTATAGCTAATAGGAATATTAGACTGAATACTCTAATGAGTTATGCAGCACCAGACACGAAGAGGAGACTAGTGGTAGGTGCCAGAGCACTAATGCCCATATCTGCAAAAGGGTGCTAAGCTTTGGCATGCATTTATGCCCATTCAAGTGAAAGGGAGTAAAGATGTGCTAAAGCTTAGTTCTCTTTTGCGGATGTGGGCCTACAGGGTGCTGTAGCTAAATTATAAAGTGCAAAGAGAAATGTGTTTTGACTCGTTGCTCCATATTCATGTGTTTCCCTCCAACGTCAGAAAGAGTTTCTTCCCCAAATCATCAACTACTGTAATACAAGATGAGCTAACATCATGCTACATTGTTGCAGATGGAGGCAACATGAAAATTGGTGACGTTGGCATCAATTTAACATAATAATGCTATTTGGGATCTTTAATACAAACCTGTATCCCTATTGGGTGCACAAATATAATATGACAGCACAGAGAATGTCTTTCTTTCAGGGGGCAACACTGCAGAAAAATGTGAGATATCTCATTCGAAGAAAGTGGATGAGTGTATGTTCATAACAATGTAGGCCAAAAAAAAGAATGTTCCTGGCACAGGAAATTAGGACCCTATTCAATATGTAGAGCTTATATTTTCCATATTATAATGGGGTAGTAGGGAGCACATGCATTTAAGATGAGAACAAATTGATTTAGAAGAGGGATACGAAGACGAAAGTGAGCCATGTTTGTAAAACAGTCTTTTGCCATAAGACGTCTTCGGGCGCTGGAAGACACCTTATAGCTCATTAAAGTCAATGGGATAGGAGGTGGCTTCCACTACTGGAATGTGTCTTACAGTATGTCAGAGGAATTCTTTAGTAAATATTGGCCCGCATGTTTTCTTGTCAAAATACATTGTATTTATTTAGTTTAGGATTCACTGCATTATGGAATTATTTAATATTACAGAAACCGATATGGCTATTAGGAAACAAAGTTGTTAACATTTAAAAAGTTAAATATATACAAATATAACTTATTGTCATTCTATGACTTAAAAATTCGTATTATTAGAAATATTCAGTGTTCTGAAATACGCTTCTTGAAACCATTGGCCTTTTTATCACAATTTCTGTTTATATGTTACAGTATATATTAATTTGCCTTCCTCTATTTAGTCTGTGGGAACGTACAGTGATTGTGCAATTAATCTCTGCCATACTGAATTTATTTTTCAAAGGGCCAGGCTAAGGTAGGTACTGTTGATTTTAGATCTGGAAACATAGGTTGCAACAATACAAATGTATGTTCAAGCCAGCAAATTGAGAGATGCAATGCTTATGTAAATTAAATCATCTCGAAGTACTATGAATCAGCTTGAGTGAGAGAAATGATTGTACTGTAGCTGTTCTTTTTGTAAAAGTGGCATGGTAAAGCCTGAAGTGTGGAAATATTGCTCTAAGAAAAGCTAAATGGCAGGAAATGCTACACAATGTCAGTGGTGGTAGAGCTATAGAAGAAGTACATCCATTAATATTATTTAAGTTAATGTGAAGGATTGCCATTACTAGGCACTAGGTTGGTATATGACTGCAGGAGGTGTAAATTATCATAAAAAATCAAGAAAAGAAACCGTGTAAGGGGCCGATACAGGGTAGGGGGCAACATTTAAAGTACGAATAGAAAGAAATCAGTAAGCTGGGAGAGCTACAGAGGCAGATATATGTAAAAAGAACACACATATATATATATATATATATATATATATATATATATATATATATATATATATATATATATATATATATGTTATTGCAACCGGTGGTGCGCTACCACAGCTGAAATGGTGCAATAGCCCTGTCCCTTTCTTACGTGTGACTGATTCAAAACAATGCCCGCTTTTCTCTCTGGTGTGTTATGTATGTCCTGCTGCAGCATGCCACTGGTTGCAATAACGTTGGCTACATCTGTATTATAGAGACAGATGCTGCTGACTAATTAAAATAGACTATAATATTTGTACTCGTAATATTTGACTCTCATCATTTTACAGCAATCGCTGTCATATGAGGGCAGAGAAACAGATATGTTCTGGGTAATAGAAATACTACTACTACTATGACTACAAATAATAATAAAGAAAAATATTATGTCATTTTATATAAATAGAACCCCTGTTGTAGCAGATCGCTACATTTGCATACCTTCATATATTTCCTTACAGTTTGCTATGCCTTACATATATACACAGGCATCAAACATACAGTATACTATAAATAGGTTTGATTAAATCCATGAACTACCTCTAAAAAGAAAAACATAGACATTTTCAATGATTTTCAGTAATAGTTTGTTAGTGTAACTTTGACTTTCTTTTAAGCTAAAGCAATAAAACTGAATTTTCAATGTGAACTGTCAACTTTAGTTATGACAGAGACATACTAGTTATAAATTCAGAGTGTCTTCTACTTTAACAGTATGATATATTGAAAAAAGACAAATAAAATTCTTTCAAGTATCAACTCTCCTTAAATAATTTACGTTTTACTTTTTCATATACTGTACGCCTTTTTTTTTTGTAACTTATTTTTTATTTGAGTTTTTAGCAAAACATATGGTAAAGGATACAGAAATAGAAAAAAAGTGGGGGGAGGGGGAAAGTTACCACCAATTTAACACAGGTATTTAAAAAACCCCACAAAAATATAACAACGTTAGACAACCACAGCTGTAACATATTCCCCCTAGAATACGAGGGCTCCCAGACTTTTTGACATTTTCTTGAGTTATGTCTCACATAAGCTGTTAGTTTTCCCATGGATTGCACCTCATTTACTCTCGAGATAATCTCTCTCCTGGAGGGGTTTGGGACTTTTTCCAGGCCCCTGCGATTGCACATCTCATCACGGTCAGAATGTGTAACAATAATCTATAATTCTTTTGTTTAAATTATCTAGTGGCTTACCCAGGACCATTATTAGCGGGTCTAGGGGGATTCTTAATCCCAATAGTTTCTCGAATCAAATTCTGCACTATTCCTCAAAATCTCTGTATTTTGAGGCAAAATCACCAGTTGAGAGCTGACAGCTGCAGAGAGGAGGACACAGTCCTATGAAGTGAAGAGAGAGCTGACAGCACAGAGGAGAGAGATCTAGATGCCAGTAAATCCATGCGCGGCAAAATGGAGGGTTTCAAATCTCGGGAGCCACGCTCAGTCCGTGTTCTAAGCGGATTCGCGTTGTAGCGGATCACGCTATAACGGGGTTTAGCTGTATATGTAATGTTATCAGATCCTAATTTATGTCCTTGTAATATGTAAAGATACAGTAACATGATCAAACACATGCTACTTTTTCAACATTTATTGATTCACAAATAATTCAACATTCAATATCGATGTGAACCTCTAGATTCAGTAGCCCTTGAGCAGCAATGAAATTCAACTAAGCGTCTCATGTCAGTCTCTCACATCGGTTTTGAGGAAGTTTGGCTCATTTCTCTATATAGAACTGCTTCAACACAGTGATATTTGAGGGCTTCTTTGCGTGGTACGAAGGTACGAAATGCGTAGGAAGCGTTACCTCTATGCTTTTGTTATTCCAATAAATTCTTTTTGCATTATATGGATCCCTCTCCTTCGCTTTTTTTGCTGTGCACTACTCCCTTTCTTCAACTCTTGCATGGACAGCAGCTCACTTCAGGTCCTGCCACAACATTTTGATGGGGTTTAGGTCCTGACTTTGACTAGGCCATTATAATACATGTAATATTTTCTTCTACAGCCAGAATTTTGTAGATCTGCTTGCATGTTTAGGATCATTTTCTTGTTGCATGACCCACTGTCACGGGAGACCAGGTTTATCCACACCTTTTTATACCGGGATCATTGATTGAGAAAAGCAAGGAGGTCAAATAAATTGTAATTTATTTCAGGAAAAGACATATAAACATTGTAACACAATTTATATGGTTAAACTGGGTTACACTTACTGGGTTACACTTACTGGGAATGGGGCTAACAAATAAATCTATCCTTTAACTGAAATTCACCAAAATGATCTCTGTAGGAGACCTTTCCAATGACCGGTAGGTACTCACAAAAGTCTTGGAACTGATTTTGGCATACAATGCCAGACGCGACCGCTACGTTCTTCAGAAGTGGGACTTAGAAGAATTCTTGAGTCAAAATCTTTGAAGCCGGCTCACATCTATTCAGTAAAGAGCATCTTTGAATTTGCCTCTGATGGTTTGGCTCTTGGAATCTGCACTCATCTCAGGCTGCAAGGCTCCTTATGGGTTTCAGTGTCCCATTCACAAACCTCTACAGCCTATCTGACCATGGGAATTTCCCTGCCAGCCAATCACTGATTTGCCGGTATTGTAAAGCCAAGTGGGTACCTTTTCTCATTCTGTAAAGGGGCATGTGCCAACCTGGCACCTCTGTCTCTTTGCATACTGAGCTCACCATGCCTCCAGGGTCCACAAAGTCTGGGCTCTGGCTAATGGTGGCCGAACAGTCCTGTGTTAGCCCAGGATGTGGGTACTCAAGCAGAACTGCAGTACCCCTCCTGTACTAACACCTTGACATCCCTGAGGCTTTCAAGTCCTGACTCCACACAGACCCATAGGCACCAAGCTTGGTAGTTATCTGGTCCCTCGGAATCCATGACTTGGAAATCCCACAATTCATTTACAGGTTATCAGTACATATACCTATTAAATATAACTCTTTAATCAAATATATACCGTGTCCTGTCCTTTGTGTGATATAATATATAAGTTCCTATTCTGGTGTCAGGGATCGAGTGAGGGTATAACTTGCCTACACTCACTACCCTCACTCTTGGCACACTTTAGAAATAACTTTTAAAACTTTTTCACACAAGAAATTACTTTCAGATTTATCACTTAGCTGGAGCACCCCCTTGAAACCCTATACCAGGTCCAGGGTATATGGGCATGTATCTGGGCACCTCTCCTTATACTAGGGACCCTGCTTTATACTAGGGACCCCTTGTATGATTGCAGGTATATATTAACCCCTTCATGCCCGGTAACTTTGTCTGGAAGATGCTGCAGCAGGAATCCTGGCGGTGAGTCGTAAGAACGTTTTCAGAGTCAGAGTTTGACCAGAGAAATGTGCTTGGCTGAACCCAAGAATCTCACTCGATTCCCGGACCCAACTTTTGGGGTATCCCATAACTCTGGAACCCCGATACATAGACACATTCTGTAGACTTTCTCCGGCAAACCCACCCTGAAACTTACAGCCCAGAAATCTCCCGGTTCCTGCACCCCAGGAAAGGCAAAACACAAATAAATCTTTCATGTCGCATAATTTGCACACAGTCACAGTAATGCATTTATGACATCTGGGCACAAGAGCTGACACTCTAGGATCTCAACACACGGATCAGGGGTAACCAAGTGGACTGAACGTTTATTAGTGAGTCTTGTTAACCCCTTCACCGTCACACCCACGTTTGCTTTAGCTTCTGCTGACGGACGGATGGCCTGACATTTTTCTCTAGAATCTGGTGATACAATGCAGAAGTCATGGTTGTGTCAATGATGGCAAGATGTCCAGGTCCTGAGGCAGCAAAGTAGCCCCAAACAATCACACTCCCACCACCATGCTTGACGGTTGGGATGAGGTTCTTCTGTTCAAACGCAGTGTTTGGTTCACGCCAAACATAACATTTCTCATTGAGGCCAAAAAGTTCTACCTTTTATTCATCTATCCAGAGAACATTCCTGAAGTCTTTTTGATCTTCTACAGTATGTGCTCTTTGGTGAACTTCAGATTGCAGCAATGTTCTTTTTAGATAAAGAATTGGTTTCCTCCTGGCTATCCTTCCATGAAGACCATTCTTGTTCAGACTTTTTCTGATGGTTGAGTCATGAGTACTCACATTAGCAAAGGCAAGCATTGCCTGCAGATCCTTGGATGTTACTCTGGGGTTCTTTGTGACTTCCTGGATGATTTGCCATTTTGTTCTTGGAGAGATTTTGATAGGATCCTGGGTAGAATGACTGTGGTCTTGAACCTTCTCCATTTGTAGACTATCTGTATGATAGTGAATTGGTGGAGCCCCAAATCCTTATAAATGGTTTTGTAAACCTTTCTTGACTGATGAGCATCAATAACTGCTTTTCATAGGTCATCAGAGATTTTGTTGATCGTGAAATATTGTAGTGTATATAATGGGGAGAGTTTTAGTTGTAGAGCAACAAAGGAAAGAGTGTATTTTATCAATGTTGTAGATGAAGAATTGGAAAAATTTAGCAACAACATGTGAGTGGAGAACGAGAGGAAGAGGCAGGAGTCAAATATTACACATAAGCCAGTGTGGTTGGGAGATTTGATAAATGGGACTGTTACTGAAAATTAAGCATTTGAGCCTGGTTAAGGCTGCGTCCCCGCTGGCGCTGACCGCGCTCATGCTTGAGAGCGGTGACGTCACCAATTCTCTAAACATGAGTGCTGGTGTCCTGTCTATTTCACAAGCGGGAGCGGGGGGCATTGGGGGCATGTTGAGCATGCTTCAAACTCACTTTTTTTTGTCTCCTCAAGCGCCAAGCTTGGGAGAGCGTGTGTGCCCTTGCATGAGCGTGTGCGCACAGCGTGAGCAGGGACGTCTACATAACGAGTACAAGAAGTAAAAACGGCAAGCACCGAGCGCACAGCCCGCTCAGTGCCAGTGGAGACGAAGCCTAAGGAGGGATTATGATCAGCTCCATGTTAGACATGTACATTACAGTTGACAGAGGCCATCTGATATTGCAAAGAGACAATCAATGACTTTGGATACAGTTGTGTATAGTATGCAAAGAAGTGATATTTGAAACCAAAGGAGCTAATGAGATCACCATTACAGAGTATATAGAGAGGTCCTAGGACAGAGCCCTGAGGCACACCAACAGATAGATGACACAAGAAGAGAAAGAGCTAGTAATGGAGATATTAAAGGATCAGTTAAAAAGATAGAGGAGATCCAGGAGGGCTTTGTAGCGGTAGCAAGAAATCAAAGAATTTGCAGAGTGGTTGACAGTGTCAAATGCAACAAAGAGGTTAAGCAAATTTAGAAGGGAGTAGAGCTCTTCAATAACTTTTGTGAGGGCTGTTTCCATGGAATTAGCAGTATGGAACCAAATTACAATGGGTCTAAGAGTTTATGAGTGTTAAGTAAATTGAGAGAGCATGAATTGACAAGAAGTTCAAGAAGCTTGGAAGTAGACGGGGTGATAGTTAGAAGTGGAAGTATGATACAGAGTGGTTTTTTTCATTGCTTTGGGTGCCCTTTAAATTTAGCTACTGTGTCAATGTGTCTGACACTCCAGGAGCCATTTAATGTAGTAGTTACGTTATAATGTTCCTGCTGATTTTACTAAGGGAGATCACTACGGAGTGCAGAATCCATCAGTAAGTTTAATGAAAATGGACTCCTCCCCTTTGGTTACATCATCAGGGACAAACCTATCACAACGTCACATTGCAAATTCAGTATAACCAACCTCACACTGATGAGACCCACAATGTCGAAAAAGCTGTCTGAGTACAGTAACTTTACTTCTTTATCCCAGGCTGTGTTGAAAAGTTGTGTAATAAGGCAGGCATAAGCTCCTAGGGATCCAAGTTAAATGAATTTGAAGCAAAAGGTGACACTATGTGCTCATTTGCATGTTATTTCCCAGATTCCCTAGCTTCAGTGAAAGCATTGTACATTATGCTAAGATATAAGGGTGAAAAGCAGGTTGCAGACCTGCCCGAGACATGTGAATGTGCTCACAAGTGGTATTATTGTTTGCTGTACAGTGTGCTGTACATTGGAGGGTTTTGTCACTTTTTTTACCCACTATAACTTATTTAATTTGTGGTTGTTAGATATTATTATAACTAGTACAGACAACTACTGTACCTTGGCAATATTTACTAAAGGGTGCTAAGCTATAAGGCTCATAATGACTTTAAAGTACCTTACAGCACTTTCATATATTTTGTGATGCTTTCGTCTTTACACCTGCTAGACAAACAAGTCATAATCATTCTGTGATTAACTCAACTCATTAAAGATAATGGGAATTTATGCATTTGACTTAATATAGAGTTTCATTGGAAAAGACTGCCTGCAAACTTTTGAAATTCACCACAATTGCAAGAAATAATCTAAAATTCATGGCGTGATTATACAGTTTTCCTGGAGGAGTATTCATTGCAGTCACAGAGTTTTCTACTGTATTACCAGATCCTTCAGCAATGAATTGGGTAGCAGTGATAGAATATATAAGTAATGTGATGATGCGTCTATTATTTTAGTAATCATTTTTTTAAAACAACATTACCTTACTAGCATAATATCATTGCACATAAACTTTAATACACAATTCGTTATTTCACCTTTCTAGTCATTCGCTACCGGTGTAAATATTTTGAGCTAACTGATTTTTTCATAATCTTTTTTTTTTACCAACCAAATCTATTTACAAATAGAGATTGTATGATTTATTCTTTTACATTTGGCATTTCTAAATTGTGCTTCGCTTTCATGTTTCATCGACTAGTCATGTTTTCTAGAGTATTTGCATTTTTACATACCTAAAATGACAGTTGTATAATGGTTTACTGGCAATCCTTTAAAAAGAGGTAACTTGACATCACGTTTCATTTACTACTGAAACCTTTAAAAATGAATTTGGCAGAGAGTAAGTATAAATTACCTTTGTCAACAAATACCAATAAGCTACAGTATATGTTATAGTCTGTGAAAATATATTTTAAAAAGATAGAAACAGTATGCACAGAAACACATACTTATTTAAAGGGACGGTTATGTTCTAATATGCTAGTTCTGTGGTTCTAAATAAGTGGTAGGCAATTATTTTAGCTGGGTTCTACTTGCCGATCTTTTGTAAGCTTTTGGGGCCAGACACTTAATGTATATTAGGTGTGTGACCCCACATGTTCCCCGCTTACCAGCTTCTCCCCATGTTCCCTCCACACAGCTTCTCCCCCACATGTCCCCTCCTCGCCTGTTTCTCTCCCATGTCTCCTCCTCAGCAGATTCTACCCACATGTCTCCTCCTCACCAGCTTCTCTCACACATGTTCCCTCCTCAATTACTTCTCCCCACATTCTCCCCTCACCAGATTCTCCCCCATATGCTCCCAACTTCTTCCTCACAAATTCTTGTTCTCACCTGTATTTCCCTTACATGCTCCCATTTCTCTTACTCCTATCACTCTTCCCACCCCCTTTCACTCTCACCCCACATCCCCCCATTCTCTCTCATAGTAGAACATTAACTTAATTGGGCTTACTGTTCCCAGTGCACAATGCATGCTTGCTGATGCAAGAAGCCTCACAGATAAAATGGGGGAGCTTGAATTAATAACTGCAAGGGAACAGTATGATATCATAGGCATTACTGAAACATGGTGGGATGAAACTCGCTACTGGGCAGTTAATTTAGAGGGTTATTCCTTTTTCAGACGGATTGAGCAAATAGAAGAGGAGGGGGACGGCTTATATGTTAAACCGGATTTAAAACCTATTATAAGGGAAGAGATTGTCCCACGGGGTCCAGAAGACGGAGCACAGCTGTAGAAAAATAGGGGCTACAAACCAGTAAAAATAATTAAAAGGACTTTATTTGGGTGGTAAGTGAGGGGTACAGGGCTACTCTGACTCGTTTCGGGAACAGGTCCCTTTGTCAAAGAGTGGATTCGCGTCTGTATACCCTCCCGTATTAATATGCGAAACCCCGCCCCCAACTGTGACGTCACGGAATTCAAATCTCGCGCAAATAGCCCAACCAACATATCCTATTGGTAGAAACCAACCACCAATAGTATGCCAATGGGATATGTTGGTTGGGCTATTCGCGCGAGATTTGAATTCTGTGACATCACAGTTGGGGGCGGGGGTTCGCATATTAATACGGGAAGGTATACAGACGCGAATCCACTCTTTGACAAAGGGACCTGTTCCCGAAACGCGTCAGAGTAGCCCTGTACCCCTCACTTACCACCCAAATAAAGTCCTTTTAATTGTTTTTACTGGTTTGTAGCCCCTATTTTTATACAGCTGTGCTCTGTCTTCTGGACCCCATGGGACAATCTCTTCTCTTCAATATCGGCGTGATGCATGCACTATACAAGGGTGAGCTGCTACACAAGTGAGTACTTACCTGTTATCATGTCGTGTATAGTTTGTTTCCTGAGAGGGCAGGCTTGACCATTATGGCATATATACTGGTCTGTCACCACCTCATAGAAACTCTCTTACTGCTTAACACATACATCATTATGAGTCAAGCTACTACAGGTGTTTATTAAGTCTCATGTAGCTTTCATTATAGCTCGGTCTCCCTTACTAGTGATTTTTGGATTGCATATATCTTTCATGCTTATTGCTGAGCCCTGAATACTGGGACTAGATCCCTGGAACTTTGTCTATTATAAGGGAAGATGTTTATGAAGGGAATGATGAAAATGTAGATCTCGTGGATAGAAATTAGCAGTGTACTGTAGGTAAAAGTACAAGACAATGTTTGTAGGGATATGCCATAAACCAGCTGTGTGCAAACTGGGGGGCACAAGACTGACTGCGGGGGGCACAGGGTTTACAGAGGCCCTGCACGCTTCCCGAAGGCACTTAAATTAAGTGCAGGGGAAGCAGTGAAGGCCTCTGTAAACCCTACTTACCTTAGCTCTGGCGGCTTCTTAGGCACGTCGCCATAGCAATGCGGCATCAAATGACGCTGCAAGGTCATGTGATGTCATGCCACTGGAGCCGAGGTAAGCGGGGTGGGGGGGGGATGAGGGGGCTGGAGAGAGGCAGGGGGGCGCAGGGAAAAAAGTTTGTGCCCCCATTCCATAAACCACCAAATATCTGTGAGATTAAGGAAGCTAAAATACTTTTCCAAATGGAGAAGGCATCAAAACTAGGTCATGTTTGCATAATGGGTGATTTTAATTATCCAGGCATAGACAGGGGCAATGAGATTAGCATTACAACAAAAGGAAACAGGTTTTTGGAGGTGCTTAAAGACAATTATATGACCCAAATTATTGAGGAACCAACCAGGAGAGGGGCAATACTGGATTTGGTAATATCAAACGATGTAGAAGTAATAACAAATATTCAAGTCCTGGAATATTTGGGTAACAGTGATCATAACATGGTCTCATTTGAAATAAATGATCAAAAAACAGATTACTTGGGTTCAACAAAGACCTTAAACTTTAGAAAGGCAGATTTTAATAAACTGAGGACTAATCTACAATGAATACATTGGGGTGATATTTTTGCCAGGACAAATGTAGAAGATAAATTGGCAGTCATTAAAACATTGTTAGAAAAGCACACTTATCAGTGTATACCCTTGTGTAATAAGTATAAAATAAATAAGTCAAAACCAATGTGGCTAAATAAACAGGTAGGGTAGGAAATTGAAAAGAAGAGGAAGGCGTTTAGATTCTTGAAGTCAGAAAGGACGGAGGCATCATATCAGAATTATAAGGAATGTAACAAAAATTGCAAAAGGGCAATCAAATCAGCAAAAATGGATAATGAAAAAAGAATTTCAATAGAAAGTAAGATCAACCCTAAAATGCTATTTAAGTACCTTAATAAGAAAAAAATCAGAAAAGAAAATATAGGACCCTTTCAGTGCGAGATGGGAGTGCAGATTATAGGAGATATGGAAAAAGCAGAGGTATTAAACAAATTCTTTGCCTCTGTGTTTACCAGGGAAGAATCAATCTCAATAGTAATTCTGCAGGAGGAAGCCACAACCTCCATATTAATGAACAATTGGTTAACTGAGGATGATGTTCATAGGCGACTTGAAAAAATTTAAGTAAATAAGTCACCTGGCCCCGATGGCATACATCCAAGCGTTCTCAAGGAGTTAAGTTCAGTAATAGCCAAACCATTCAATTTAATATTCAAGGACTCCATTTCCACAGGCTCAGTACCACAAAATTGGCGTAAAATAGATTTGGTGCCTATATTTAAAAAGGGAGCTAGATCACAACCGGTGAATTGCAGACCTGAAAGCCTGACCAATAGTGGGGAAACTACTTAAAGTTTTAATATGGGATAATATTCAGGAATACCTAATGGAAAACAAAATTATTAGTAATAGTCAGCATGGATTTATGAAGGATAGATCTTGCCAAACTAACCTTATTTGTTTCTTTGAGGAGGTAAGTAGGAATTTAGACCAGGGTAATGCAGTTGATGTGGTCTACTTAGATTTTGAAAAGGCTTTTGATACGGTTCCACTCAAGAGGTTGGTGTACAACATAAAGGAAATTGGACTCATTCAAAATATATGCACCTGGATTGAAAACTTGTTGAAGGATAGGCAATAGAAGGTTGTTATAAATGAAAGTTCTTCAGGTTGGGCTGGGGTCATGAGTGGAGTACCTCAGGGATCGGTACTCGGACCCCTCCTTTTGAACTTATTTTTTATAGCCCAAAATGTTATTGAATTTTTGGCACAAAATACAAAAATGCCATATCACAATATTTACGTATGCTTTTTAAACACCTTCACTGAAAGAAAAGCAAAAAATACCTAACTAAGGGAGGGGGGGCAGGGAGGGGGAACATGTATAGTATCTTATAGAGCAAGCCAGATCCTCTTCAGATATGCCCCATAATTATTTTTCCACTTCTACCCATCTTTTTAAATTGGGGTCTATATGCCATTGAACAATTTGACATAATTGGGCCGCTTTGTAATAGGACAACAAGCAAGTTACTGCTTAGCCACCCGCCAACATTGGTCGACCCATGATCCCCTTCTTTACTCTCGGCCTCTTATATGAATTTGGATATTAAAGATTGGATGGAAAGGATATCTCTACAGACGACCAGCATTGGAAGAGTTTGAAATAGATACCGAATCCGAGGGAGCAGATTCATTTTTATGCAATAAATTCTACCAATCCATGATATTTATATGTGGACCAGATTCTAATGTCTTCCCTTAAAGTCTGCAGCAATTTGGGAAAGTTCTCCCTATATAAATATAGCAGGGTCATCCCTGTCTAATATTCTGCCCTTCTCCTGGCAGTAAGCCCTGGTGCAGCAGGCCTGCCAGTAGTCATCATGGGGGTTTTACCCTTCACTGCTGCTGCCCCTGAGTGTCAGAGGAGGCGGTGAAAGCAGGCCTGAGATTGCCCAATCCTGGGACAGACCTGGTGCCCTCTCCTGGCTGTACTTAAGGGCAGACACCGCCCACCTTCTGTTGTGCCTTCCACCACTTGAGGAAGGCAGGTCACACATTGGAGAGGCTGCATATTGCCTATACTATATTCCTCTTCCCCTAGGGGGAGAGTGAGTGTGTACCTTACCTCTGCCTCCACTAGGGAGGTGGAGAAGAGCTAGGACGGCTGAGGGTGCCCTTGGCCTGCAGTGGCAGTCCAGGGACCATCATCTGGTGAATACTGAGAGACTGTATTAGGCAGATACTGCCTTGTTCCTGTAACTGCAGAGTACAGTAATAAACCCGTTCCTGTTTGCAACATACCTCCTGTATGGTACGTGACCTTACTGGGGGGAGAGGTAATAAGTTCTACCGTGGGAGATCACCTTCAGTGCCTGGAGCCTATGGCAGATGGAGGCGCTGCACTGCTAAAGATATATGTGGGGTATGAACCCCAGAAGTAAGTTCCTGTGTCCCCACTACCATCGGCGGATGACTCAGCCCTCCTGTTGCCAACAGGTATATGCACCATACACCCTGTAATGGCCCCTATCTGCGATCGGGTTGGGGAAACACAGTTACAGAAAGACTTATAGTTGTTTTTAAGATGTATACCCAGGTATTTAATAGCCTTGTGTTGCCACGTAAAGTTGAAATTTATGGCTATGAGTTTTTCCATGTCCTTTGGTTGGTTTATGTTAATGCCTCAGATTTTGCATTATTGATTTTAATAAAGTTTGGACATCTTTTTAGGAAAGAAAGGTATACAGGGATATACCAAATAAGTAAACATGGGAAGGATGTTGATCCAGGGAGTAATCCAATTGGCAATTCTTGGTGTCAGGAAGGAATTTAATTTTCCCCTTATGAGATATCATTGGATATGTCACTGGGGCTTTTTGTTTGCCTTCCTTTGTATCAATATGTAAGTATAGATATAGGATAAAGTATCTGTTGCCTAAATTTAACATACAGTAGGGTAGGTTGAACTTAATGGACGCATGTCTTTTTTCAACCTCATCTACTATGTGACTACTATGTAACTATAGTCACTTAGTGAATGACTTCATTTAAGAAAAGAGGAAAACTATTAACAAACCAACTTTATGTACAGATTTTTGGAAACATTGGAATATATATCACAACTGGAGCAAATTTGGATCTTTTCTTCAATGAATGAGCACTTCAATAGTAGGGTGATGTCTTTATAATTTAGCCAGGCACAATATAACTTAAAGACAAGTTTTCGAGATCAATACTCAGATCAGGTAATCCTCATCTACAAATTATTTTTAGATAGTGAAAAATCAGAAAGGCAGTGCAGATGCAAATATCACCATTTTCACAGTGAGTCGCTCTTGCATCAATCTATAAATATGCAGGATGAATTGTTACAATTGTGCCTGTTGCTGATTTGGGGAGTGGTTTTGGCGCACTTATGGGAACTGTCCCCAGCGCTGCAGAGTTTTGCTTTCTACTTTGTGTTGCTGGGGACAGTACAGTAAGTCTCCCTACATCTGTATTTGCATACCACAACAATACATGTTTTTTTGGCTAGAGCCTGCGTCAAATGTAAGAAACATTAAGAAAATTAAATTAATGATGTAGAGATCCCAGAAATCCCATTACGATATGCCCATTGGGAAACAAGACTCACTTTTCAATTTTATATATTGCAAACTTCAACCCTACGCGCTACATCCAAAATAGATTTAAATTCTAAACTACCATTGACGCTAAGAGACATACAGTAGGAGGAATGGCCTTTACATACTCGGAGGAACAAATAATAGTTTGTTGTTTTAAATGATTTTTGATGCATTGCACTGAATACCTGATTGATACAATTGAAATTACAATGGAATTATTTGTTATTTTATATAATGAAACATCTGTGCTGCCTCAAATACATATTTGGTTGATACAGTACATATTAACTTAACTCTATGCAAACAATATAAACAGACTTTTTAGGGTTTACTCAAAGATGAACATGGCCTTTACATCTGTACATCTAGCACTGTCCATTACTGTGTGCCACAAAAAGGGGGAAATATTTTTGACATTGATTGAGTAGTTCGAGAAATGTCACGTTAGTATATAGGTGCACACAAGCTCAATTTGAAATGAGATTTCTGTGAGTCAAATTCTCTCCATAAAAATAATATGTTTATGATGCTTAGTACAAGCGCCTTCAATTCCTAATACTAAAATGGACCTAAACCAGACAACCTCACATCTACTGCTAAGGTTGCTTAGTGAACTGTTGATGTTTGTAAGCACTATACTTCTATGATTATTTTTCTTTAAGAGATGTAATACATTTCAGAGTCTATTCTAATGAACTTCAGCACTTAGTTGCTGCCCAAAATAGTTACATATAGCACACCCTCTGGGTAATGTAACATTTCAGACTAGCTCAAAATGCTTTTAAAATATATTTTTCAGGAATAGAATATGTGCAAAGAACAGTAATAGGAGGAAAATATGTCTTACATGGAGCCGATACCTTTAAATATGATTTGATGCCAAGGTGTTTGGTATTCTTTTTATTTTGTATACAATAATAAAGGGTTTTCATTCAGTGCTTGGAAAAATCCCGAGCGATTTGAGGTTTTAGTGATTAATTTGCACATTGGGCAATATACTGTAGATGTCAAAATCTAAATGATTCTAGGAATTATGGCAAAAATATCTCTAACTTTAAGAATATGCTGAGAAAAATGTCCCGCAAATAACTTATTTAATGGTTATTTCTCCAAAAATCACCAAACATGCAGTTCTAAATGTCTATTGATTTGTTGTGGTTTTTGTTTTTAATATTTTAACTAAAAAAAGAATCAAACTTTTTATGCTACAAAATGATATATACTAATACTAAATGAGATATCAAAGGTTTTTGTTATTTTGATTATAGCAGACATAATAATGAGTCAACAATGATTTTACTAAACAGACCACAATCTCCTGCAACTCTTTCAAAATGGTGAACAGCTATTTACTGTATGCACAGCACTGAATATGGCATAAATAACACACACAGAAATATGTATATCCTTTTCTCAATAAACAATGGGGCAAAGCCATACTGGTTGTTTTTTCAACTAGTACTGTCTAATGCAGGAAGACAGGGATAAGCAGACTAGAAAGCACCTGTCAGCTTTATTTCCCCCTCTCCTTGATTAGCATGAAACATTAATAGGGTGCTCGGAAACCTGGTCTGAAATGGGCTTTGCCTGGAAAATATGTCTGTCTTCAAAAGCTTCTGTTGCTGCAACAGAGCAGGATAGTAGAGATTATCTGTTAATATGTTTACTGCTCTTTCATGCAAAGACAAATGATTTTAATAATGCCAGTAACACAATGTCATTTGTATAATGCCTCCCATAAGATATCCCATTAACTTTGTCCCTCAAATTGACTCTCTTTAAAATATGGTATCCACCAAATACTAGATTATACTTTCCGTCCGAAAACTGATTATTAAACTATGGCAGGTTAAACTGTGTTTTATTGCAATCAAATTGGTTGCAAATTTAGTTTTTGTACTTGAAGCCATTTTGTAACAGTTACTCCAGGCTACACCTTAGGATAAAACAAAATCATATGAATGCCAACTATTTTCACCTATTTATTCTCCTACTGAAAAAATATTCATAGATACAAAATGAAGTTAGATACCAGAGGCAGAAATTACATTTTGTGCACCAAAGTATCTCATGTCATCTAATGTTTTCATAAAAAAGCTTTTGTAAATTACAGTTTGTAATGTCGGACTTTTTCGGGCCTTTAAGAACTACAGTAATTGTGATTTTTGTTAGCATTTCTCTTAGTGAATTCATTTACCTATGATAAATAATACAAGGAAATACAAAATGAGCTATTGTATGCCATGCATTAATATAAAGAGTACTTCACTTTAGCCCCATCTATTAAAAGAAAATGAACGTTCCCAAAAAAATGCAAATGTTAAGATTTGGTCATTTACAATAAGTGTGTCAAGCTTTTTTTTTTAATATGTGAACTGATCAATTACTCCTAAAAATCCTGCCACAGTGTTTGATTTTCTGCTGTGTTTATATGTCATTTACATATAAAATCTTGACTGTGTCTACTGTAGTTAATGATATGACTGCTTATCGGTGTTTAACA